>NW_027361855.1:1942500-1947500 GCF_039654945.1 Dendrobates tinctorius | reverse complement strand
TACACACACACACACACACACACACACAGGTCCTTACACACACACACACAGGTCCTTACACACACACACAGGTCCTTACACACACAGGTCCTTACACACACAGGTCCTTACACACACAGGTCCTTACACACACAGGTCCTTACACACACAGGTCCTTACACACACAGGTCCTTACACACACACACAGGTCCTTACACACACACACAGGTCCTTACACACACACACACACACACAGGTCCTTACACACACACAGGTCCTTACACACACACACACACACACGTCCTGACACACACACGTCCTGACACACACACGTCCTGACACACACACGTCCTGACACACACACGTCCTGACACACACACGTCCTGACACACACACACACACACACGTCCTGACACACACACACACACGTCCTGACACACACACACACGTCCTGACACACACACACACACGTCCTGACACACACACACACACGTCCTGACACACACACACACACACGTCCTGACACACACACACACACACGTCCTGACACACACACACACACGTCCTGACACACACACACACACACGTCCTGACACACACACACACACACGTCCTGACACACACACACACACACGTCCTGACACACACACACGTCCTGACACACACACACACACACGTCCTGACACACACACACACACGTCCTGACACACACACACACACGTCCTGACACACACACACACACACACACACGTCCTGACACACACACACACACGTCCTGACACACACACACACGTCCTGACACACACACACACGTCCTGACACACACACACACACACACACCTCCTGACACACACACACACACGTCCTGACACACACACACACACACGTCCTGACACACACACACACACACACACACGTCCTGACACACACACACACACACGTCCTGACACACACACACACACACACACGTCCTGACACACACGTCCTGACACACACACACACACGTCCTGACACACACACACACACGTCCTGACACACACACACGTCCTGACACACACACACGTCCTGACACACACACACGTCCTGACACACACACACGTCCTGACACACACACACGTCCTGACACACACACACGTCCTGACACACACACACGTCCTGACACACACACACACACACACGTCCTGACACACACACACGTCCTGACACACACACACACACGTCCTGACACACACACACACACGTCCTGACACACACACACACACGTCCTGACACACACACACACACGTCCTGACACACACACACACACGTCCTGACACACACACACACACGTCCTGACACACACACACACGTCCTGACACACACACACACACGTCCTGACACACACACACACACGTCCTGACACACACACACACGTCCTGACACACACACACACGTCCTGACGCACACACACACGTCCTGACGCACACACACACACGTCCTGACGCACACACACACACGTCCTGACGCGCACGCACGTCCTGACACACACACGCACGTCCTGACACACACACGCACGTCCTGACACACACACGCACGTCCTGACACACACACGCACGTCCTGACACACACACGCACGTCCTGACACACACACGCACGTCCTGACACACACACACACACACACGCACGTCCTGACACACGCGCACGTATAAAAGGTCACACACCGAAGCCCTACAGAATGCTGATAGCGCCCCCAGGGCCCTCTATAACCCCTCCTGGCAGGATGCATGCCTAGCACACGTCGCCGGTCTCCTGCGCCCACTACCTGCCTCCGCAGCAGCCCCGTGCACATCCGCGCTTACCATCCGGGAACTCCCGGTCGCTGATGTGCTGTAGGTGGGAACCCGGATCGGTCTCCCTCAGGACCACCTCCACCTGGTACGGGTCCGCCCGATCCACCACTCCGCGGGCGCGGCCCATCTTCGGACTGGCATCCGGGGACACACAACAAGTCACCGTATTGCCCATGCTGGTTTCCCCGTGAGGCGGCAGTGAGGACTAGCGGCTAGGCTCTCCTCCCGCTTGGAGGCCTACTCCCACCCGTCACGAGGGCTTAAGACACAGGCATGGAGAGCTGGGAACACAGGTACAGTGATGACGGCCACTGTTGCTAGGACTGCCGGTCGAGACACCGCATCATCTTTTCCCGGGAGCTGAGGGCGGGAGAGACTCCGTGACGCTCCACACACACCCCTCCGCCGACGTCACGTGACGCCTTCCTCTCTACCTCCGGGAGCTCTTTTCCGCCGTCTCCATTGTCCACCAATAGGAAGAATGGTGGGCGGAGACTTGTAGTAAGACTAGATTAGATTTTAGGCTGGTTTCACATTAGGCTGGTTTCACATTAGCGCTTTTTAAGCGCACGCACGGCCGGGGGTAGCTCCGCCCCCGAGCGGGCTCTCTGCCCGGCGTGCCCGCCCCTTGCTTGTAGCGCCGCCTCCTAGCGCACAGCGGCGCCTGCGATCGGCGCACCCTATCTTTAGCATAGGGTGCGCAGATCGTGCGCAGGCCTTGCGCTAGTTGCGCTTTGACCTGCGCTGCGCACTTTTGACGGTGCGCCGTGCGCGCCAAAATCGAATGGATTTTGGCGCGCACGGCGCACCGTCAAAAGTGCGCAGCGCAGGTCAAAGCGCAACTAGAGCACGGCCTGCGCACGATCTGCGCACCCTATGCTAAAGATAGGGTGCGCCGATCGCAGGCGGCGCTACAAGCAAGGGGCAGGCACGCCGGGCAGAGAGCTGGCTCGGGGGCGGAGCTACCCCCGGCCGTGCGTGCGCTTAAAAAGCGCTAATGTGAAACCAGCCTTATTCCAGACAGTCACCAGAGACTCTTCTGGCGAATATGGGCGTGTTGCCGTTAGTAGCGCAATGCAAACTTCAGCCACCCTGTCACGTGTCTGTACGTCACGTACAGTCCACCAATCAGCGTGTTCCTGGCTGGAGCTACTTCAGAGTGAGGCTTGGGCCACACTATTAATTCCCGAATCCTGACGTTCGGCTGAGTTTGTATGCTGGAGAGTTGTCCTCACCACTTTTCTAGACTTCAGCACGGTAGCTGCGCGGGGGCCGGTAAGAGGCGCAGCACTACATGTTGTCACTGGTCGGTTGCCAACTTGCCGCAGACCCGTCTGCTCTCAGCTGTCATCGGGTGTCTGACCGCAGCACTAGGCTTACGAACACTTCGCACTGCCCACTGTGGACTTCATGCAGAAGCTCCACATCCGGAATACAAATGAGGACAGAGGGCGGCTGTGTGCTGAGGAGGGGACTGTCCCCCTTATGGCAACATGCAGGGCCGGTTTTAGACAAAGTGGGGCTCTAGGCAAAAGTTTAAAGTGGGGCCCCAAATGCTAACATTGTAAAATCATACATTTAGGTTACATTACATGAACAGTTTGGCAGAGGGGCCTGGAGCCAGTGCTGGCACTGTGGCCCCCATAGTCAGGGGCCTTATATCGGCCAACGGGCCTGCCACTATTATCATTACACAGGAGTGTTGCTAGGGTCAGAAAAGATTGGGGGGGGCCCAAGCCCCAAAGACAAAGCGTTGTCCCCCAACCCCCTCTTATTTTTTTTTTTTTAACACTGCAGAAACACAGCAGGGCTCCCAGCCGTCCTGGATCCAGCGGGACAGTCCCGATTTTGACACTTCCACCTGCGGGATTGTAGTTTTTCCCGCACTGCAAATCAGCCGCCACGCCCACCTGTCATTTCAGAAGGGACTGTGTACCGATCACCATACAATTCCCTCTATGTACAGCACACTCCAGAACAGAAGCCCTCCCTGGCTCACGTGACCAGTCACATGACTGTGACCTCATCCTATGTAACACCAGAGATAGCAGTGATAACTCTCTGAGAACAGATAATATAGTAGATGTCACCTGCAGTCCTATGTAACACCACAGATAGCCACAGCGTCTCAGAGTAAGGGTGGTTTCACATTTGCGTTTAAGGCCACAGCGTCGGCCTGCGCACGGCCGCCGCTAAGCCCCGCCACCTGCCGTGCCTCCGCCAGTAGCGCCGCCTATGGGCGCAAGACGCTGCATGCGTCCTGCGTCCCCTACCTTTAGCACTGGGGACATAGGCCGTGCGCAGGTATGCGTTTGGCGGCGCATGCGTCCTTTTGACGCTGCGCCGAGCGCACCAAATTGCAACCTGTTGCGTTTGGCGCTGGTTGGCGCAGTGTCAAATGCAGAGTCAGGATGCATGCAGCGTCATGCACCCGTAGGCGGAGCTACTGGCGGAGGCACTGCAGGGGGCGGGGCTTAGCGGCGGCCGTGCGCAGGCCGACGCTGCGGCCTTAAACGCAAATGTGAAACCACCCTAAGACTATGTTCACATGCATTTTTTTCAGTAGCCAAAACCTGTTCTATTGGCAGTAAAAATGTTGCGTTCAAAACACCTGTTTTTCAGCTTGTTTTCTGGTGTTCTTTACACTTTTTTCAGCTTTTTTTAAAGTGAGGATGTTTGCTTTGTCTGCTGTATGTTTACGGCCACGTTCACACATTGAGTATTCGGTCAGTATTTCACATCAGTATGTGCAAGTCAAAACCAGGAGGGTGAGAAATCCAGAAGTGGTGATGTGTTCCTATTATGCTTTTCCTCTGATTGTTCCACTGCTGTTTCTGCATTACAAATACTGATGTGAAATCCTGACCAAATACTAAACATGTAAACGACGCTTAATAGTTTAATTCACCGAAACCACTTAAAAAATTGTAGCGAAAAATGCCATTGCAATATCTGCAGCTTTCTTTTTTTATATTCTTTCATTGCTTTCTACGGGTGAAAACACACTGAAAGAAGTGACACGCTGCAGATTTAAAAAGTACTACAGTTCAGAAATTCAGTCAGAAAAAAAACAAGCGCATGCAGGAGATTTCGGAAATCTCATATGTTTTGCTGGCACTTTAAAAAGCAGTTTTTGGCCACGTTCATATGCAGAATTTTTGCAGCTTTTTCTTCTGCAAATGAGAAGTTTAC